>NW_027488596.1:1142500-1183941 GCF_050948215.1 Halictus rubicundus | reverse complement strand
TAATAATTGTAGCGAGTTTGGTGTTATGATATATATTGTTAGAAACCGTCTATATTACAGTGATATCACGTCGAAAATCGTCTAGGACCGATACGGAAAAAGTTTCCTCTTAGCGGTGGGACTTAGAAAAATTTCCAGAGTTTTGTCGACGGAGTAGTACATCCGTCCATTATTTGCTAATAACTCGATAAATAATAATTGTAGCGAGTTTGGTGTTATGATATATATTGTTAGAAACCGTCTATATTACAGTGATATCACGTCGAAAATCGTCTAGGACCGATACGGAAAAAGTTTCCTCTTAGCGGTGGGACTTAGAAAAATTTCCAGAGTTTTGTCGACGGAGTAGTACATCCGTCCATTATTTGCTAATAACTCGATAAATAATAATTGTAGCGAGTTTGGTGTTATGATATATATTGTTAGAAACCGTCTATATTACAGTGATATCACGTCGAAAATCGTCTAGGACCGATACGGAAAAAGTTTCCTCTTAGCGGTGGGACTTAGAAAAATTTCCAGAGTTTTGTCGACGGAGTAGTACATCCGTCCATTATTTGCTAATAACTCGATAAATAATAATTGTAGCGAGTTTGGTGTTATGATATATATTGTTAGAAACCGTCTATATTACAGTGATATCACGTCGAAAATCGTCTAGGACCGATACGGAAAAAGTTTCCTCTTAGCGGTGGGACTTAGAAAAATTTCCAGAGTTTTGTCGACGGAGTAGTACATCCGTCCATTATTTGCTAATAACTCGATAAATAATAATTGTAGCGAGTTTGGTGTTATGATATATATTGTTAGAAACCGTCTATATTACAGTGATATCACGTCGAAAATCGTCTAGGACCGATACGGAAAAAGTTTCCTCTTAGCGGTGGGACTTAGAAAAATTTCCAGAGTTTTGTCGACGGAGTAGTACATCCGTCCATTATTTGCTAATAACTCGATAAATAATAATTGTAGCGAGTTTGGTGTTATGATATATATTGTTAGAAACCGTCTATATTACAGTGATATCACGTCGAAAATCGTCTAGGACCGATACGGAAAAAGTTTCCTCTTAGCGGTGGGACTTAGAAAAATTTCCAGAGTTTTGTCGACGGAGTAGTACATCCGTCCATTATTTGCTAATAACTCGATAAATAATAATTGTAGCGAGTTTGGTGTTATGATATATATTGTTAGAAACCGTCTATATTACAGTGATATCACGTCGAAAATCGTCTAGGACCGATACGGAAAAAGTTTCCTCTTAGCGGTGGGACTTAGAAAAATTTCCAGAGTTTTGTCGACGGAGTAGTACATCCGTCCATTATTTGCTAATAACTCGATAAATAATAATTGTAGCGAGTTTGGTGTTATGATATATATTGTTAGAAACCGTCTATATTACAGTGATATCACGTCGAAAATCGTCTAGGACCGATACGGAAAAAGTTTCCTCTTACCGGTGGGACTTAGAAAAATTTCCAGAGTTTTGTCGACGGAGTAGTACATCCGTCCATTATTTGCTAATAACTCGATAAATAATAATTGTAGCGAGTTTGGTGTTATGATATATATTGTTAGAAACCGTCTATATTACAGTGATATCACGTCGAAAATCGTCTAGGACCGATACGGAAAAAGTTTCCTCTTAGCCGGTGGGACTTAGAAAAATTTCCAGAGTTTTGTCGACGGAGTAGTACATCCGTCCATTATTTGCTAATAACTCGATAAATAATAATTGTAGCGAGTTTGGTGTTATGATATATATTGTTAGAAACCGTCTATATTACAGTGATATCACGTCGAAAATCGTCTAGGACCGATACGGAAAAAGTTTCCTCTTAGCGGTGGGACTTAGAAAAATTTCCAGAGTTTTGTCGACGGAGTAGTACATCCGTCCATTATTTGCTAATAACTCGATAAATAATAATTGTAGCGAGTTTGGTGTTATGATATATATTGTTAGAAACCGTCTATATTACAGTGATATCACGTCGAAAATCGTCTAGGACCGATACGGAAAAAGTTTCCTCTTACCGGTGGGACTTAGAAAAATTTCCAGAGTTTTGTCGACGGAGTAGTACATCCGTCCATTATTTGCTAATAACTCGATAAATAATAATTGTAGCGAGTTTGGTGTTATGATATATATTGTTAGAAACCGTCTATATTACAGTGATATCACGTCGAAAATCGTCTAGGACCGATACGGAAAAAGTTTCCTCTTAGCGGTGGGACTTAGAAAAATTTCCAGAGTTTTGTCGACGGAGTAGTACATCCGTCCATTATTTGCTAATAACTCGATAAATAATAATTGTAGCGAGTTTGGTGTTATGATATATATTGTTAGAAACCGTCTATATTACAGTGATATCACGTCGAAAATCGTCTAGGACCGATACGGAAAAAGTTTCCTCTTAGCGGTGGGACTTAGAAAAATTTCCAGAGTTTTGTCGACGGAGTAGTACATCCGTCCATTATTTGCTAATAACTCGATAAATAATAATTGTAGCGAGTTTGGTGTTATGATATATATTGTTAGAAACCGTCTATATTACAGTGATATCACGTCGAAAATCGTCTAGGACCGATACGGAAAAAGTTTCCTCTTAGCGGTGGGACTTAGAAAAATTTCCAGAGTTTTGTCGACGGAGTAGTACATCCGTCCATTATTTGCTAATAACTCGATAAATAATAATTGTAGCGAGTTTGGTGTTATGATATATATTGTTAGAAACCGTCTATATTACAGTGATATCACGTCGAAAATCGTCTAGGACCGATACGGAAAAAGTTTCCTCTTAGCGGTGGGACTTAGAAAAATTTCCAGAGTTTTGTCGACGGAGTAGTACATCCGTCCATTATTTGCTAATAACTCGATAAATAATAATTGTAGCGAGTTTGGTGTTATGATATATATTGTTAGAAACCGTCTATATTACAGTGATATCACGTCGAAAATCGTCTAGGACCGATACGGAAAAAGTTTCCTCTTAGCGGTGGGACTTAGAAAAATTTCGTCGAACGTCCGACGGAGTAGTACATCCGTCCATTATTTGCTAATAACTCGATAAATAATAATTGTAGCGAGTTTGGTGTTATGATATATATTGTTAGAAACCGTCTATATTACAGTGATATCACGTCGAAAATCGTCTAGGACCGATACGGAAAAAGTTTCCTCTTAGCGGTGGGACTTAGAAAAATTTCCAGAGTTTTGTCGACGGAGTAGTACATCCGTCCATTATTTGCTAATAACTCGATAAATAATAATTGTAGCGAGTTTGGTGTTATGATATATATTGTTAGAAACCGTCTATATTACAGTGATATCACGTCGAAAATCGTCTAGGACCGATACGGAAAAAGTTTCCTCTTAGCGGTGGGACTTAGAAAAATTTCCAGAGTTTTGTCGACGGAGTAGTACATCCGTCCATTATTTGCTAATAACTCGATAAATAATAATTGTAGCGAGTTTGGTGTTATGATATATATTGTTAGAAACCGTCTATATTACAGTGATATCACGTCGAAAATCGTCTAGGACCGATACGGAAAAAGTTTCCTCTTAGCGGTGGGACTTAGAAAAATTTCCAGAGTTTTGTCGACGGAGTAGTACATCCGTCCATTATTTGCTAATAACTCGATAAATAATAATTGTAGCGAGTTTGGTGTTATGATATATATTGTTAGAAACCGTCTATATTACAGTGATATCACGTCGAAAATAGTCTAGGACCGATACGGAAAAAGTTTCCTCTTAGCGGTGGGACTTAGAAAAATTTCCAGAGTTTTGTCGACGGAGTAGTACATCCGTCCATTATTTGCTAATAACTCGATAAATAATAATTGTAGCGAGTTTGGTGTTATGATATATATTGTTAGAAACCGTCTATATTACAGTGATATCACGTCGAAAATCGTCTAGGACCGATACGGAAAAAGTTTCCTCTTAGCGGTGGGACTTAGAAAAATTTCCAGAGTTTTGTCGACGGAGTAGTACATCCGTCCATTATTTGCTAATAACTCGATAAATAATAATTGTAGCGAGTTTGGTGTTATGATATATATTGTTAGAAACCGTCTATATTACAGTGATATCACGTCGAAAATCGTCTAGGACCGATACGGAAAAAGTTTCCTCTTAGCGGTGGGACTTAGAAAAATTTCCAGAGTTTTGTCGACGGAGTAGTACATCCGTCCATTATTTGCTAATAACTCGATAAATAATAATTGTAGCGAGTTTGGTGTTATGATATATATTGTTAGAAACCGTCTATATTACAGTGATATCACGTCGAAAATCGTCTAGGACCGATACGGAAAAAGTTTCCTCTTAGCGGTGGGACTTAGAAAAATTTCCAGAGTTTTGTCGACGGAGTAGTACATCCGTCCATTATTTGCTAATAACTCGATAAATAATAATTGTAGCGAGTTTGGTGTTATGATATATATTGTTAGAAACCGTCTATATTACAGTGATATCACGTCGAAAATCGTCTAGGACCGATACGGAAAAAGTTTCCTCTTAGCGGTGGGACTTAGAAAAATTTCCAGAGTTTTGTCGACGGAGTAGTACATCCGTCCATTATTTGCTAATAACTCGATAAATAATAATTGTAGCGAGTTTGGTGTTATGATATATATTGTTAGAAACCGTCTATATTACAGTGATATCACGTCGAAAATCGTCTAGGACCGATACGGAAAAAGTTTCCTCTTAGCGGTGGGACTTAGAAAAATTTCCAGAGTTTTGTCGACGGAGTAGTACATCCGTCCATTATTTGCTAATAACTCGATAAATAATAATTGTAGCGAGTTTGGTGTTATGATATATATTGTTAGAAACCGTCTATATTACAGTGATATCACGTCGAAAATCGTCTAGGACCGATACGGAAAAAGTTTCCTCTTAGCGGTGGGACTTAGAAAAATTTCCAGAGTTTTGTCGACGGAGTAGTACATCCGTCCATTATTTGCTAATAACTCGATAAATAATAATTGTAGCGAGTTTGGTGTTATGATATATATTGTTAGAAACCGTCTATATTACAGTGATATCACGTCGAAAATAGTCTAGGACCGATACGGAAAAAGTTTCCTCTTAGCGGTGGGACTTAGAAAAATTTCCAGAGTTTTGTCGACGGAGTAGTACATCCGTCCATTATTTGCTAATAACTCGATAAATAATAATTGTAGCGAGTTTGGTGTTATGATATATATTGTTAGAAACCGTCTATATTACAGTGATATCAAGTCGAAAATCGTCTAGGACCGATACGGAAAAAGTTTCCTCTTAGCGGTGGGACTTAGAAAAATTTCCAGAGATTTGTCGACGGAGTAGTACATCCGTCCATTATTTGCTAATAACTCGATAAATAATAATTGTAGCGAGTTTGGTGTTATGATATATATTGTTAGAAACCGTCTATATTACAGTGATATCACGTCGAAAATCGTCTAGGACCGATACGGAAAAAGTTTCCTCTTAGCGGTGGGACTTAGAAAAATTTCCAGAGTTTTGTCGACGGAGTAGTACATCCGTCCATTATTTGCTAATAACTCGATAAATAATAATTGTAGCGAGTTTGGTGTTATGATATATATTGTTAGAAACCGTCTATATTACAGTGATATCACGTCGAAAATCGTCTAGGACCGATACGGAAAAAGTTTCCTCTTAGCGGTGGGACTTAGAAAAATTTCCAGAGTTTTGTCGACGGAGTAGTACATCCGTCCATTATTTGCTAATAACTCGATAAATAATAATTGTAGCGAGTTTGGTGTTATGATATATATTGTTAGAAACCGTCTATATTACAGTGATATCACGTCGAAAATCGTCTAGGACCGATACGGAAAAAGTTTCCTCTTAGCGGTGGGACTTAGAAAAATTTCCAGAGTTTTGTCGACGGAGTAGTACATCCGTCCATTATTTGCTAATAACTCGATAAATAATAATTGTAGCGAGTTTGGTGTTATGATATATATTGTTAGAAACCGTCTATATTACAGTGATATCACGTCGAAAATCGTCTAGGACCGATACGGAAAAAGTTTCCTCTTAGCGGTGGGACTTAGAAAAATTTCCAGAGTTTTGTCGACGGAGTAGTACATCCGTCCATTATTTGCTAATAACTCGATAAATAATAATTGTAGCGAGTTTGGTGTTATGATATATATTGTTAGAAACCGTCTATATTACAGTGATATCACGTCGAAAATCGTCTAGGACCGATACGGAAAAAGTTTCCTCTTCGCGGTGGGACTTAGAAAAATTTCCAGAGTTTTGTCGACGGAGTAGTACATCCGTCCATTGTTTGCTAATAACTCGGTAAATAATAGTAGTAGCGAGTTTGGTGTTATGATATATATTGTTAGAAACCGTCTATATTACAGTGATATCACGTCGAAAATAGTCTAGGACCGATACGGAAAAAGTTTCCTCTTAGCGGTGGGACTTAGAAAAATTTCCAGAGTTTTGTCGACGGAGTAGTACATCCGTCCATTATTTGCTAATAACTCGATAAATAATAATTGTAGCGAGTTTGGTGTTATGATATATATTGTTAGAAACCGTCTATATTACAATGATATCAAGTCGAAAATCATCTAGGACCGATACGGAAAAAGTTTCCTCTTAGCGGTGGGACTTAGAAAAATTTCCAGAGTTTTGTCGACGGAGTAGTACATCCGTCCATTATTTGCTAATAACTCGATAAATAATAATTGTAGCGAGTTTGGTGTTATGATATATATTGTTAGAAACCGTCTATATTACAGTGATATCACGTCGAAAATCGTCTAGGACCGATACGGAAAAAGTTTCCTCTTAGCGGTGGGACTTAGAAAAATTTCCAGAGATTTGTCGACGGAGTAGTACATCCGTCCATTATTTGCTAATAACTCGATAAATAATAATTGTAGCGAGTTTGGTGTTATGATATATATTGTTAGAAACCGTCTATATTACAGTGATATCACGTCGAAAATCGTCTAGGACCGATACGGAAAAAGTTTCCTCTTACCGGTGGGACTTAGAAAAATTTCCAGAGTTTTGTCGACGGAGTAGTACATCCGTCCATTATTTGCTAATAACTCGATAAATAATAATTGTAGCGAGTTTGGTGTTATGATATATATTGTTAGAAACCGTCTATATTACAGTGATATCACGTCGAAAATCGTCTAGGACCGATACGGAAAAAGTTTCCTCTTAGCGGTGGGACTTAGAAAAATTTCCAGAGTTTTGTCGACGGAGTAGTACATCCGTCCATTATTTGCTAATAACTCGATAAATAATAATTGTAGCGAGTTTGGTGTTATGATATATATTGTTAGAAACCGTCTATATTACAGTGATATCACGTCGAAAATCGTCTAGGACCGATACTTAAAAATTTTCCTCTTATTTGTGGGACTTAGAAAAATTTCCAGAGTTTTGTCGACGGAGTAGTACATCCGTCCATTATTTGCTAATAACTCGATAAATAATAATTGTAGCGAGTTTGGTGTTATGATATATATTGTTAGAAACCGTCTATATTACAGTGATATCACGTCGAAAATAGTCTAGGACCGATACGGAAAAAGTTTCCTCTTAGCGGTGGGACTTAGAAAAATTTCCAGAGTTTTGTCGACGGAGTAGTACATCCGTCCATTATTTGCTAATAACTCGATAAATAATAATTGTAGCGAGTTTGGTGTTATGATATATATTGTTAGAAACCGTCTATATTACAATGATATCAAGTCGAAAATCGTCTAGGACCGATACGGAAAAAGTTTCCTCTTAGCGGTGGGACTTAGAAAAATTTCCAGAGATTTGTCGACGGAGTAGTACATCCGTCCATTATTTGCTAATAACTCGATAAATAATAATTGTAGCGAGTTTGGTGTTATGATATATATTGTTAGAAACCGTCTATATTACAGTGATATCACGTCGAAAATCGTCTAGGACCGATACGGAAAAAGTTTCCTCTTAGCGGTGGGACTTAGAAAAATTTCCAGAGTTTTGTCGACGGAGTAATACATCCGTCCATTATTTGCTAATAACTCGATAAATAATAATTGTAGCGAGTTTGGTGTTATGATATATATTGTTAGAAACCGTCTATATTACAGTGATATCACGTCGAAAATCGTCTAGGACCGATACGGAAAAAGTTTCCTCTTAGCGGTGGGACTTAGAAAAATTTCCAGAGTTTTGTCGACGGAGTAGTACATCCGTCCATTATTTGCTAATAACTCGATAAATAATAATTGTAGCGAGTTTGGTGTTATGATATATATTGTTAGAAACCGTCTATATTACAGTGATATCACGTCGAAAATCGTCTAGGACCGATACGGAAAAAGTTTCCTCTTACCGGTGGGACTTAGAAAAATTTCCAGAGTTTTGTCGACGGAGTAGTACATCCGTCCATTATTTGCTAATAACTCGATAAATAATAATTGTAGCGAGTTTGGTGTTATGATATATATTGTTAGAAACCGTCTATATTACAGTGATATCACGTCGAAAATCGTCTAGGACCGATACGGAAAAAGTTTCCTCTTAGCGGTGGGACTTAGAAAAATTTCCAGAGTTTTGTCGACGGAGTAGTACATCCGTCCATTATTTGCTAATAACTCGATAAATAATAATTGTAGCGAGTTTGGTGTTATGATATATATTGTTAGAAACCGTCTATATTACAGTGATATCACGTCGAAAATCGTCTAGGACCGATACGGAAAAAGTTTCCTCTTCGCGGTGGGACTTAGAAAAATTTCCAGAGTTTTGTCGACGGAGTAGTACATCCGTCCATTGTTTGCTAATAACTCGGTAAATAATAGTAGTAGCGAGTTTGGTGTTATGATATATATTGTTAGAAACCGTCTATATTACAGTGATATCACGTCGAAAATAGTCTAGGACCGATACGGAAAAAGTTTCCTCTTAGCGGTGGGACTTAGAAAAATTTCCAGAGTTTTGTCGACGGAGTAGTACATCCGTCCATTATTTGCTAATAACTCGATAAATAATAATTGTAGCGAGTTTGGTGTTATGATATATATTGTTAGAAACCGTCTATATTACAATGATATCAAGTCGAAAATCATCTAGGACCGATACGGAAAAAGTTTCCTCTTAGCGGTGGGACTTAGAAAAATTTCCAGAGTTTTGTCGACGGAGTAGTACATCCGTCCATTATTTGCTAATAACTCGATAAATAATAATTGTAGCGAGTTTGGTGTTATGATATATATTGTTAGAAACCGTCTATATTACAGTGATATCACGTCGAAAATCGTCTAGGACCGATACGGAAAAAGTTTCCTCTTAGCGGTGGGACTTAGAAAAATTTCCAGAGTTTTGTCGACGGAGTAGTACATCCGTCCATTATTTGCTAATAACTCGATAAATAATAATTGTAGCGAGTTTGGTGTTATGATATATATTGTTAGAAACCGTCTATATTACAGTGATATCACGTCGAAAATCGTCTAGGACCGATACGGAAAAAGTTTCCTCTTACCGGTGGGACTTAGAAAAATTTCCAGAGTTTTGTCGACGGAGTAGTACATCCGTCCATTATTTGCTAATAACTCGATAAATAATAATTGTAGCGAGTTTGGTGTTATGATATATATTGTTAGAAACCGTCTATATTACAGTGATATCACGTCGAAAATCGTCTAGGACCGATACTTAAAAATTTTCCTCTTATTTGTGGGACTTAGAAAAATTTCCAGAGTTTTGTCGACGGAGTAGTACATCCGTCCATTATTTGCTAATAACTCGATAAATAATAATTGTAGCGAGTTTGGTGTTATGATATATATTGTTAGAAACCGTCTATATTACAGTGATATCACGTCGAAAATCGTCTAGGACCGATACGGAAAAAGTTTCCTCTTAGCGGTGGGACTTAGAAAAATTTCCAGAGTTTTGTCGACGGAGTAGTACATCCGTCCATTATTTGCTAATAACTCGATAAATAATAATTGTAGCGAGTTTGGTGTTATGATATATATTGTTAGAAACCGTCTATATTACAGTGATATCACGTCGAAAATCGTCTAGGACCGATACGGAAAAAGTTTCCTCTTAGCGGTGGCACTTAGAAAAATTTCCAGAGTTTTGTCGACGGAGTAGTACATCCGTCCATTATTTGCTAATAACTCGATAAATAATAATTGTAGCGAGTTTGGTGTTATGATATATATTGTTAGAAACCGTCTATATTACAGTGATATCACGTCGAAAATCGTCTAGGACCGATACGGAAAAAGTTTCCTCTTACCGGTGGGACTTAGAAAAATTTCCAGAGTTTTGTCGACGGAGTAGTACATCCGTCCATTATTTGCTAATAACTCGATAAATAATAATTGTAGCGAGTTTGGTGTTATGATATATATTGTTAGAAACCGTCTATATTACAGTGATATCACGTCGAAAATCGTCTAGGACCGATACGGAAAAAGTTTCCTCTTAGCGGTGGGACTTAGAAAAATTTCCAGAGTTTTGTCGACGGAGTAGTACATCCGTCCATTATTTGCTAATAACTCGATAAATAATAATTGTAGCGAGTTTGGTGTTATGATATATATTGTTAGAAACCGTCTATATTACAGTGATATCACGTCGAAAATCGTCTAGGACCGATACGGAAAAAGTTTCCTCTTAGCGGTGGCACTTAGAAAAATTTCCAGAGTTTTGTCGACGGAGTAGTACATCCGTCCATTATTTGCTAATAACTCGATAAATAATAATTGTAGCGAGTTTGGTGTTATGATATATATTGTTAGAAACCGTCTATATTACAGTGATATCACGTCGAAAATCGTCTAGGACCGATACGGAAAAAGTTTCCTCTTACCGGTGGGACTTAGAAAAATTTCCAGAGTTTTGTCGACGGAGTAGTACATCCGTCCATTATTTGCTAATAACTCGATAAATAATAATTGTAGCGAGTTTGGTGTTATGATATATATTGTTAGAAACCGTCTATATTACAGTGATATCACGTCGAAAATCGTCTAGGACCGATACTTAAAAATTTTCCTCTTATTTGTGGGACTTAGAAAAATTTCCAGAGTTTTGTCGACGGAGTAGTACATCCGTCCATTATTTGCTAATAACTCGATAAATAATAATTGTAGCGAGTTTGGTGTTATGATATATATTGTTAGAAACCGTCTATATTACAGTGATATCACGTCGAAAATCGTCTAGGACCGATACGGAAAAAGTTTCCTCTTAGCGGTGGGACTTAGAAAAATTTCCAGAGTTTTGTCGACGGAGTAGTACATCCGTCCATTATTTGCTAATAACTCGATAAATAATAATTGTAGCGAGTTTGGTGTTATGATATATATTGTTAGAAACCGTCTATATTACAGTGATATCACGTCGAAAATCGTCTAGGACCGATACGGAAAAAGTTTCCTCTTAGCGGTGGGACTTAGAAAAATTTCCAGAGTTTTGTCGACGGAGTAGTACATCCGTCCATTATTTGCTAATAACTCGATAAATAATAATTGTAGCGAGTTTGGTGTTATGATATATATTGTTAGAAACCGTCTATATTACAGTGATATCACGTCGAAAATCGTCTAGGACCGATACGGAAAAAGTTTCCTCTTAGCGGTGGGACTTAGAAAAATTTCCAGAGTTTTGTCGACGGAGTAGTACATCCGTCCATTATTTGCTAATAACTCGATAAATAATAATTGTAGCGAGTTTGGTGTTATGATATATATTGTTAGAAACCGTCTATATTACAGTGATATCACGTCGAAAATCGTCTAGGACCGATACGGAAAAAGTTTCCTCTTAGCGGTGGGACTTAGAAAAATTTCCAGAGTTTTGTCGACGGAGTAGTACATCCGTCCATTATTTGCTAATAACTCGATAAATAATAATTGTAGCGAGTTTGGTGTTATGATATATATTGTTAGAAACCGTCTATATTACAGTGATATCACGTCGAAAATCGTCTAGGACCGATACGGAAAATGTTTCCTCTTAGCGGTGGGACTTAGAAAAATTTCCAGAGTTTTGTCGACGGAGTAGTACATCCGTCCATTATTTGCTAATAACTCGATAAATAATAATTGTAGCGAGTTTGGTGTTATGATATATATTGTTAGAAACCGTCTATATTACAGTGATATCACGTCGAAAATCGTCTAGGACCGATACGGAAAAAGTTTCCTCTTAGCGGTGGGACTTAGAAAAATTTCCAGAGTTTTGTCGACGGAGTAGTACATCCGTCCATTATTTGCTAATAACTCGATAAATAATAATTGTAGCGAGTTTGGTGTTATGATATATATTGTTAGAAACCGTCTATATTACAGTGATATCACGTCGAAAATCGTCTAGGACCGATACGGAAAAAGTTTCCTCTTAGCGGTGGCACTTAGAAAAATTTCCAGAGTTTTGTCGACGGAGTAGTACATCCGTCCATTATTTGCTAATAACTCGATAAATAATAATTGTAGCGAGTTTGGTGTTATGATATATATTGTTAGAAACCGTCTATATTACAGTGATATGACGTCGAAAATCGTCTAGGACCGATACGGAAAAAGTTTCCTCTTAGCGGTGGGACTTAGAAAAATTTCCAGAGTTTTGTCGACGGAGTAGTACATCCGTCCATTATTTGCTAATAACTCGATAAATAATAATTGTAGCGAGTTTGGTGTTATGATATATATTGTTAGAAACCGTCTATATTACAGTGATATCACGTCGAAAATCGTCTAGGACCGATACTTAAAAATTTTCCTCTTATTTGTGGGACTTAGAAAAATTTCCAGAGTTTTGTCGACGGAGTAGTACATCCGTCCATTATTTGCTAATAACTCGATAAATAATAATTGTAGCGAGTTTGGTGTTATGATATATATTGTTAGAAACCGTCTATATTACAGTGATATCACGTCGAAAATCGTCTAGGACCGATACGGAAAAAGTTTCCTCTTAGCGGTGGCACTTAGAAAAATTTCCAGAGTTTTGTCGACGGAGTAGTACATCCGTCCATTATTTGCTAATAACTCGATAAATAATAATTGTAGCGAGTTTGGTGTTATGATATATATTGTTAGAAACCGTCTATATTACAGTGATATCACGTCGAAAATCGTCTAGGACCGATACGGAAAAAGTTTCCTCTTACCGGTGGGACTTAGAAAAATTTCCAGAGTTTTGTCGACGGAGTAGTACATCCGTCCATTATTTGCTAATAACTCGATAAATAATAATTGTAGCGAGTTTGGTGTTATGATATATATTGTTAGAAACCGTCTATATTACAGTGATATCACGTCGAAAATCGTCTAGGACCGATACTTAAAAATTTTCCTCTTATTTGTGGGACTTAGAAAAATTTCCAGAGTTTTGTCGACGGAGTAGTACATCCGTCCATTATTTGCTAATAACTCGATAAATAATAATTGTAGCGAGTTTGGTGTTATGATATATATTGTTAGAAACCGTCTATATTACAGTGATATCACGTCGAAAATCGTCTAGGACCGATACGGAAAAAGTTTCCTCTTAGCGGTGGGACTTAGAAAAATTTCCAGAGTTTTGTCGACGGAGTAGTACATCCGTCCATTATTTGCTAATAACTCGATAAATAATAATTGTAGCGAGTTTGGTGTTATGATATATATTGTTAGAAACCGTCTATATTACAGTGATATCACGTCGAAAATCGTCTAGGACCGATACGGAAAAAGTTTCCTCTTAGCGGTGGGACTTAGAAAAATTTCCAGAGTTTTGTCGACGGAGTAGTACATCCGTCCATTATTTGCTAATAACTCGATAAATAATAATTGTAGCGAGTTTGGTGTTATGATATATATTGTTAGAAACCGTCTATATTACAGTGATATCACGTCGAAAATCGTCTAGGACCGATACGGAAAAAGTTTCCTCTTACCGGTGGGACTTAGAAAAATTTCCAGAGTTTTGTCGACGGAGTAGTACATCCGTCCATTATTTGCTAATAACTCGATAAATAATAATTGTAGCGAGTTTGGTGTTATGATATATATTGTTAGAAACCGTCTATATTACAGTGATATCACGTCGAAAATCGTCTAGGACCGATACGGAAAAAGTTTCCTCTTAGCGGTGGGACTTAGAAAAATTTCCAGAGTTTTGTCGACGGAGTAGTACATCCGTCCATTATTTGCTAATAACTCGATAAATAATAATTGTAGCGAGTTTGGTGTTATGATATATATTGTTAGAAACCGTCTATATTACAGTGATATCACGTCGAAAATCGTCTAGGACCGATACGGAAAAAGTTTCCTCTTAGCGGTGGGACTTAGAAAAATTTTCGTCGAACGTCCGACGGAGTAGTACATCCGTCCATTATTTGCTAATAACTCGATAAATAATAATTGTAGCGAGTTTGGTGTTATGATATATATTGTTAGAAACCGTCTATATTACAGTGATATCACGTCGAAAATCGTCTAGGACCGATACGGAAAAAGTTTCCTCTTAGCGGTGGGACTTAGAAAAATTTCCAGAGTTTTGTCGACGGAGTAGTACATCCGTCCATTATTTGCTAATAACTCGATAAATAATAATTGTAGCGAGTTTGGTGTTATGATATATATTGTTAGAAACCGTCTATATTACAGTGATATCACGTCGAAAATCGTCTAGGACCGATACTTAAAAATTTTCCTCTTATTTGTGGGACTTAGAAAAATTTCCAGAGTTTTGTCGACGGAGTAGTACATCCGTCCATTATTTGCTAATAACTCGATAAATAATAATTGTAGCGAGTTTGGTGTTATGATATATATTGTTAGAAACCGTCTATATTACAGTGATATCACGTCGAAAATCGTCTAGGACCGATACGGAAAAAGTTTCCTCTTAGCGGTGGGACTTAGAAAAATTTCCAGAGTTTTGTCGACGGAGTAGTACATCCGTCCATTATTTGCTAATAACTCGATAAATAATAATTGTAGCGAGTTTGGTGTTATGATATATATTGTTAGAAACCGTCTATATTACAGTGATATCACGTCGAAAATCGTCTAGGACCGATACTTAAAAATTTTCCTCTTATTTGTGGGACTTAGAAAAATTTCCAGAGTTTTGTCGACGGAGTAGTACATCAGTCCATTATTTGCTAATAACTCGATAAATAATAATTGTAGCGAGTTTGGTGTTATGATATATATTGTTAGAAACCGTCTATATTACAGTGATATCACGTCGAAAATCGTCTAGGACCGATACGGAAAAAGTTTCCTCTTAGCGGTGGGACTTAGAAAAATTTCCAGAGTTTTGTCGACGGAGTAGTACATCCGTCCATTATTTGCTAATAACTCGATAAATAATAATTGTAGCGAGTTTGGTGTTATGATATATATTGTTAGAAACCGTCTATATTACAGTGATATCACGTCGAAAATCGTCTAGGACCGATACGGAAAAAGTTTCCTCTTAGCGGTGGGACTTAGAAAAATTTCCAGAGTTTTGTCGACGGAGTAGTACATCCGTCCATTATTTGCTAATAACTCGATAAATAATAATTGTAGCGAGTTTGGTGTTATGATATATATTGTTAGAAACCGTCTATATTACAGTGATATCACGTCGAAAATCGTCTAGGACCGATACGGAAAAAGTTTCCTCTTACCGGTGGGACTTAGAAAAATTTCCAGAGTTTTGTCGACGGAGTAGTACATCCGTCCATTATTTGCTAATAACTCGATAAATAATAATTGTAGCGAGTTTGGTGTTATGATATATATTGTTAGAAACCGTCTATATTACAGTGATATCACGTCGAAAATCGTCTAGGACCGATACTTAAAAATTTTCCTCTTATTTGTGGGACTTAGAAAAATTTCCAGAGTTTTGTCGACGGAGTAGTACATCCGTCCATTATTTGCTAATAACTCGATAAATAATAATTGTAGCGAGTTTGGTGTTATGATATATATTGTTAGAAACCGTCTATATTACAGTGATATCACGTCGAAAATCGTCTAGGACCGATACGGAAAAAGTTTCCTCTTAGCGGTGGGACTTAGAAAAATTTCCAGAGTTTTGTCGACGGAGTAGTACATCCGTCCATTATTTGCTAATAACTCGATAAATAATAATTGTAGCGAGTTTGGTGTTATGATATATATTGTTAGAAACCGTCTATATTACAGTGATATCACGTCGAAAATCGTCTAGGACCGATACGGAAAAAGTTTCCTCTTACCGGTGGGACTTAGAAAAATTTCCAGAGTTTTGTCGACGGAGTAGTACATCCGTCCATTATTTGCTAATAACTCGATAAATAATAATTGTAGCGAGTTTGGTGTTATGATATATATTGTTAGAAACCGTCTATATTACAGTGATATCACGTCGAAAATCGTCTAGGACCGATACTTAAAAATTTTCCTCTTATTTGTGGGACTTAGAAAAATTTCCAGAGTTTTGTCGACGGAGTAGTACATCCGTCCATTATTTGCTAATAACTCGATAAATAATAATTGTAGCGAGTTTGGTGTTATGATATATATTGTTAGAAACCGTCTATATTACAGTGATATCACGTCGAAAATCGTCTAGGACCGATACGGAAAAAGTTTCCTCTTAGCGGTGGGACTTAGAAAAATTTCCAGAGTTTTGTCGACGGAGTAGTACATCCGTCCATTATTTGCTAATAACTCGATAAATAATAATTGTAGCGAGTTTGGTGTTATGATATATATTGTTAGAAACCGTCTATATTACAGTGATATCACGTCGAAAATCGTCTAGGACCGATACGGAAAAAGTTTCCTCTTAGCGGTGGGACTTAGAAAAATTTTCGTCGAACGTCCGACGGAGTAGTACATCCGTCCATTATTTGCTAATAACTCGATAAATAATAATTGTAGCGAGTTTGGTGTTATGATATATATTGTTAGAAACCGTCTATATTACAGTGATATCACGTCGAAAATCGTCTAGGACCGATACGGAAAAAGTTTCCTCTTAGCGGTGGGACTTAGAAAAATTTCCAGAGTTTTGTCGACGGAGTAGTACATCCGTCCATTATTTGCTAATAACTCGATAAATAATAATTGTAGCGAGTTTGGTGTTATGATATATATTGTTAGAAACCGTCTATATTACAGTGATATCACGTCGAAAATCGTCTAGGACCGATACGGAAAAAGTTTCCTCTTAGCGGTGGGACTTAGAAAAATTTCCAGAGTTTTGTCGACGGAGTAGTACATCCGTCCATTATTTGCTAATAACTCGATAAATAATAATTGTAGCGAGTTTGGTGTTATGATATATATTGTTAGAAACCGTCTATATTACAGTGATATCACGTCGAAAATCGTCTAGGACCGATACGGAAAAAGTTTCCTCTTACCGGTGGGACTTAGAAAAATTTCCAGAGTTTTGTCGACGGAGTAGTACATCCGTCCATTATTTGCTAATAACTCGATAAATAATAATTGTAGCGAGTTTGGTGTTATGATATATATTGTTAGAAACCGTCTATATTACAGTGATATCACGTCGAAAATCGTCTAGGACCGATACGGAAAAAGTTTCCTCTTAGCGGTGGGACTTAGAAAAATTTCCAGAGTTTTGTCGACGGAGTAATACATCCGTCCATTATTTGCTAATAACTCGATAAATAATAATTGTAGCGAGTTTGGTGTTATGATATATATTGTTAGAAACCGTCTATATTACAGTGATATCACGTCGAAAATCGTCTAGGACCGATACGGAAAAAGTTTCCTCTTAGCGGTGGGACTTAGAAAAATTTCCAGAGTTTTGTCGACGGAGTAGTACATCCGTCCATTATTTGCTAATAACTCGATAAATAATAATTGTAGCGAGTTTGGTGTTATGATATATATTGTTAGAAACCGTCTATATTACAGTGATATCACGTCGAAAATCGTCTAGGTCCGATACGGAAAAAGTTTCCTCTTAGCGGGTGGGACTTAGAAAAATTTCCAGAGTTTTGTCGACGGAGTAGTACATCCGTCCATTATTTGCTAATAACTCGATAAATAATAATTGTAGCGAGTTTGGTGTTATGATATATATTGTTAGAAACCGTCTATATTACAGTGATATCACGTCGAAAATCGTCTAGGACCGATACGGAAAAAGTTTCCTCTTAGCGGTGGGACTTAGAAAAATTTCCAGAGTTTTGTCGACGGAGTAGTACATCCGTCCATTATTTGCTAATAACTCGATAAATAATAATTGTAGCGAGTTTGGTGTTATGATATATATTGTTAGAAACCGTCTATATTACAGTGATATCACGTCGAAAATCGTCTAGGACCGATACGGAAAAAGTTTCCTCTTAGCGGTGGGACTTAGAAAAATTTCCAGAGTTTTGTCGACGGAGTAGTACATCCGTCCATTATTTGCTAATAACTCGATAAATAATAATTGTAGCGAGTTTGGTGTTATGATATATATTGTTAGAAACCGTCTATATTACAGTGATATCACGTCGAAAATCGTCTAGGACCGATACGGAAAAAGTTTCCTCTTAGCGGTGGGACTTAGAAAAATTTCCAGAGTTTTGTCGACGGAGTAGTACATCCGTCCATTATTTGCTAATAACTCGATAAATAATAATTGTAGCGAGTTTGGTGTTATGATATATATTGTTAGAAACCGTCTATATTACAGTGATATCACGTCGAAAATCGTCTAGGACCGATACGGAAAAAGTTTCCTCTTAGCGGTGGGACTTAGAAAAATTTCCAGAGTTTTGTCGACGGAGTAGTACATCCGTCCATTATTTGCTAATAACTCGATAAATAATAATTGTAGCGAGTTTGGTGTTATGATATATATTGTTAGAAACCGTCTATATTACAGTGATATCACGTCGAAAATCGTCTAGGACCGATACGGAAAAAGTTTCCTCTTAGCGGTGGGACTTAGAAAAATTTCCAGACTTTTGTCGACGGAGTAGTACATCCGTCCATTATTTGCTAATAACTCGATAAATAATAATTGTAGCGAGTTTGGTGTTATGATATATATTGTTAGAAACCGTCTATATTACAGTGATATCACGTCGAAAATCGTCTAGGACCGATACGGAAAAAGTTTCCTCTTACCGGTGGGACTTAGAAAAATTTTCGTCGAACGTCCGACGGAGTAGTACATCCGTCCATTATTTGCTAATAACTCGATAAATAATAATTGTAGCGAGTTTGGTGTTATGATATATATTGTTAGAAACCGTCTATATTACAGTGATATCACGTCGAAAATCGTCTAGGACCGATACGGAAAAAGTTTCCTCTTAGCGGTGGGACTTAGAAAAATTTCCAGAGTTTTGTCGACGGAGTAGTACATCCGTCCATTATTTGCTAATAACTCGATAAATAATAATTGTAGCGAGTTTGGTGTTATGATATATATTGTTAGAAACCGTCTATATTACAGTGATATCACGTCGAAAATCGTCTAGGACCGATACGGAAAAAGTTTCCTCTTAGCGGTGGGACTTAGAAAAATTTCCAGAGTTTTGTCGACGGAGTAGTACATCCGTCCATTATTTGCTAATAACTCGATAAATAATAATTGTAGCGAGTTTGGTGTTATGATATATATTGTTAGAAACCGTCTATATTACAGTGATATCACGTCGAAAATCGTCTAGGACCGATACGGAAAAAGTTTCCTCTTAGCGGTGGGACTTAGAAAAATTTCCAGAGTTTTGTCGACGGAGTAGTACATCCGTCCATTATTTGCTAATAACTCGATAAATAATAATTGTAGCGAGTTTGGTGTTATGATATATATTGTTAGAAACCGTCTATATTACAGTGATATCACGTCGAAAATCGTCTAGGACCGATACGGAAAAAGTTTCCTCTTAGCGGTGGGACTTAGAAAAATTTCCAGAGTTTTGTCGACGGAGTAGTACATCCGTCCATTATTTGCTAATAACTCGATAAATAATAATTGTAGCGAGTTTGGTGTTATGATATATATTGTTAGAAACCGTCTATATTACAGTGATATCACGTCGAAAATCGTCTAGGACCGATACGGAAAATGTTTCCTCTTAGCGGTGGGACTTAGAAAAATTTCCAGACTTTTGTCGACGGAGTAGTACATCCGTCCATTATTTGCTAATAACTCGATAAATAATAATTGTAGCGAGTTTGGTGTTATGATATATATTGTTAGAAACCGTCTATATTACAGTGATATCACGTCGAAAATCGTCTAGGACCGATACGGAAAAAGTTTCCTCTTACCGGTGGGACTTAGAAAAATTTTCGTCGAACGTCCGACGGAGTAGTACATCCGTCCATTATTTGCTAATAACTCGATAAATAATAATTGTAGCGAGTTTGGTGTTATGATATATATTGTTAGAAACCGTCTATATTACAGTGATATCACGTCGAAAATCGTCTAGGACCGATACGGAAAAAGTTTCCTCTTAGCGGTGGGACTTAGAAAAATTTCCAGAGTTTTGTCGACGGAGTAGTACATCCGTCCATTATTTGCTAATAACTCGATAAATAATAATTGTAGCGAGTTTGGTGTTATGATATATATTGTTAGAAACCGTCTATATTACAGTGATATCACGTCGAAAATCGTCTAGGACCGATACGGAAAAAGTTTCCTCTTAGCGGTGGGACTTAGAAAAATTTCCAGAGTTTTGTCGACGGAGTAGTACATCCGTCCATTATTTGCTAATAACTCGATAAATAATAATTGTAGCGAGTTTGGTGTTATGATATATATTGTTAGAAACCGTCTATATTACAGTGATATCACGTCGAAAATCGTCTAGGACCGATACGGAAAAAGTTTCCTCTTAGCGGTGGGACTTAGAAAAATTTCCAGAGTTTTGTCGACGGAGTAGTACATCCGTCCATTATTTGCTAATAACTCGATAAATAATAATTGTAGCGAGTTTGGTGTTATGATATATATTGTTAGAAACCGTCTATATTACAGTGATATCACGTCGAAAATCGTCTAGGACCGATACGGAAAAAGTTTCCTCTTAGCGGTGGGACTTAGAAAAATTTCCAGAGTTTTGTCGACGGAGTAGTACATCCGTCCATTATTTGCTAATAACTCGATAAATAATAATTGTAGCGAGTTTGGTGTTATGATATATATTGTTAGAAACCGTCTATATTACAGTGATATCACGTCGAAAATCGTCTAGGACCGATACGGAAAATGTTTCCTCTTAGCGGTGGGACTTAGAAAAATTTCCAGAGTTTTGTCGACGGAGTAGTACATCCGTCCATTATTTGCTAATAACTCGATAAATAATAATTGTAGCGAGTTTGGTGTTATGATATATATTGTTAGAAACCGTCTATATTACAGTGATATCACGTCGAAAATCGTCTAGGACCGATACGGAAAAAGTTTCCTCTTAGCGGTGGGACTTAGAAAAATTTCCAGAGTTTTGTCGACGGAGTAGTACATCCGTCCATTATTTGCTAATAACTCGATAAATAATAATTGTAGCGAGTTTGGTGTTATGATATATATTGTTAGAAACCGTCTATATTACAATGATATCAAGTCGAAAATCGTCTAGGACCGATACGGAAAAAGTTTCCTTGTTACGTGCTAAGCCTTTCCTATAGGAGAGGTTTGTAACAAGGCCTGAGTAAGGGCGGATCTGTTCGCAATTTCGCCCGAGGAGGAACCAAAACGGAGCAACGAAGGTTGAGGTGGATACTCAAGGTTTCTTGACACAACTGGTATTAACAATATTTATTTACGTGTAAAAATAACATCAGCTGACTCTTAATACTATCTTAAAATTAAACTATTTACAATATTTTCGACGGGGGAACGGGGAACAATTTGTGTGAATAATATTTGATGCGGGGGTCTGCTTCTACGGCTTTGCTAATATCTGGAACGCTCGTTAAAGGGAGAGAAATGGGGGTGAGCTTCCAGGTGGGAAGGGGGAGTGGCTCGATGGGTGGCGATGATGTTTCTTCCTTGGCGATGTCGTCTTCTTCTTTTCCTAGTCCTCCGGGACTGGATTGAAACAGCAGCTTCTTTAGCTGATTAAGCTGGTAACGGCGTCCTCCGCGCCTGGTCTTCTTCTTCGTCTTTGGATTTCGCGAGATTATGACACCGGTCATTACTTGTGCTTTTAATGAATTCCTAACTATGGGGCAGCGTCTTCGTCTGCGTCCTCGTGCTAGTGACACGCACCGAGAGCACGATCGGGAGGCTGGGGTCGAGATGTCTAAGCGGTCGCTTGTAGAGATCTTTTCCGATTTCGGCTTTCGCCGCTAGGATACTTATAGGGGAGGTCGGATATTTTCAGCAGCGAGAAAGCTGGTCCTTGAGGGTGTATCTAAGAGGGGTCAATTTTTGTAGCGAGAAAGAATGTTGGGGCCTTGTCCATCTATTTTCCCGAAAAGGAACTAAAAGGTACGGAGGGAGAAAAAGCAACAGTGGCTGTGAGAACGAGTAGGACGGAGCGCGATAAGGGTGAAAGAGATGGCGAGATTGTATGCTGAGCGGTTGCGAGAGTGAAAGCGCTAGCCTTGTATTCGGCTGTGCGTGCGAGCGAGGCGGTATCTGTTTAGAAAGAGACGGGAGATGCAATGGGTGCGAGTGAGAGCGCACTGGCCATTGGTGTGAGTGCGAGAGCACTAGCGCTGAGAATCAACTAGTGCGAGTGAGAGGTTCTGGGCTACGAGTGCGAGAGAGATAGCGCTACTTCGTAGTTTCTCTCTGATTTCTGAGATGTCGCTGGTGTTTTAGGTAGGGCGTGATTGTCGGTAAGACGCTGAAGGTAAGTTCGCTGATATGATAATATGTAGGCGGTGGGTAACCGAGAGACGAACGGTAACATCTGTAATGTAGATATATTACTGGCAGTTGGTAATGTACGAGTTTGAAGTGTTTGTTGAACGCCACGCGAGGTGTAGCTTTAAGATATACATATATAAAAGAACGCAATATAAAATAAGTTGTTAATTATAAGAATGAAAGAACGTGTATGTAATATATATATATATATGTATAAGAACGCATGTTATATGTGAGAAAACGCATGATGTATGTAAAAGAACGCAATATATATATATGTTTGATAAATAATAAGACGCAAAATGATTATTATAATTATAAGGAACGCATAATAATGTAATATATATATATGTTGTTAAATAATGTACTTTAGATAGTTGTAAATTAACGAAGGTAAGTGAAGATATAATCGTAATAATAAGAGAATGATCGTCGTATATAATATATGTATTTTATGAATGAACGTATATGTATGTAATTTATGAATGGATATTTACATGTGTGCGTACGTGTAGCGCGGGACTCTAGGTTGCGCGTGACATACGAGTGAGAACGAGTCGCAAGCTTCACGGGCGCGAGAGAGACGTACGTGAAAGCTTTATGAATGAAATAGTAACGGGATCGTTCCTGTGTGAATGACGCGTGGCAGGAACGCTCTTGTGAGGGGGACGCAAACCGGTTGTAGCTGTGGGTGCGAGAGAGAAAGCGATAGCCGCGTGTGCGAGTGAGAACGCGGTCCTATGCTGACCATGGGTGCGAGTGAGACAGAGTTACTATGGTAGACTCTGCGCGTGCGAGAGAGAGGTCCTATGTGTTGGTGCGAGAGAGACAGAGCTCTTGGGGTCAGCGGCATGCGAGTGGTGGGGGTTAGCCGCGTTCAGCGTCAGGCAGGAGCGTCGGAAGTGCGGTTTCTGTGCGGCTTGCGGCGACTCGTTGCGTTTCCTGCATGAAATGCACGGGAACGTGACATCCTCTTAGCGGTGGGACTTAGAAAAATTTCCAGAGTTTTGTCGACGGAGTAGTACATCCGTCCATTATTTGCTAATAACTCGATAAATAATAATTGTAGCGAGTTTGGTGTTATGATATATATTGTTAGAAACCGTCTATATTACAGTGATATCACGTCGAAAATCGTCTAGGACCGATACGGAAAAAGTTTCCTCTTAGCGGTGGGACTTAGAAAAATTTCCAGAGTTTTGTCGACGGAGTAGTACATCCGTCCATTATTTGCTAATAACTCGATAAATAATAATTGTAGCGAGTTTGGTGTTATGATATATATTGTTAGAAACCGTCTATATTACAGTGATATCACGTCGAAAATCGTCTAGGACCGATACGGAAAAAGTTTCCTCTTAGCGGTGGGACTTAGAAAAATTTCCAGAGTTTTGTCGACGGAGTAGTACATCCGTCCATTATTTGCTAATAACTCGATAAATAATAATTGTAGCGAGTTTGGTGTTATGATATATATTGTTAGAAACCGTCTATATTACAGTGATATCACGTCGAAAATCGTCTAGGACCGATACGG
This sequence comes from Halictus rubicundus, assembly GCF_050948215.1. Lineage (NCBI taxonomy): Eukaryota > Metazoa > Arthropoda > Insecta > Hymenoptera > Halictidae > Halictus > Halictus rubicundus. The sequence goes on along the minus strand of NW_027488596.1, from coordinate 1,159,576 downwards.
AAAAAGTTTCCTCTTAGCGGTGGGACTTAGAAAAATTTTCGTCGAACGTCCGACGGAGTAGTACATCCGTCCATTATTTGCTAATAACTCGATAAATAATAATTGTCGCGAGTTTGGTGTTATGATATATATTGTTAGAAACCGTCTATATTACAGTGATATCACGTCGAAAATCGTCTAGGACCGATACGGAAAAAGTTTCCTCTTAGCGGTGGGACTTAGAAAAATTTCCAGAGATTTGTCGACGGAGTAGTACATCCGTCCATTATTTGCTAATAACTCGATAAATAATAATTGTAGCGAGTTTGGTGTTATGATATATATTGTTAGAAACCGTCTATATTACAGTGATATCACGTCGAAAATCGTCTAGGACCGATACGGAAAAAGTTTCCTCTTAGCGGTGGGACTTAGAAAAATTTCCAGAGTTTTGTCGACGGAGTAATACATCCGTCCATTATTTGCTAATAACTCGATAAATAATAATTGTAGCGAGTTTGGTGTTATGATATATATTGTTAGAAACCGTCTATATTACAGTGATATCACGTCGAAAATCGTCTAGGACCGATACGGAAAAAGTTTCCTCTTAGCGGTGGGACTTAGAAAAATTTCCAGAGTTTTGTCGACGGAGTAGTACATCCGTCCATTATTTGCTAATAACTCGATAAATAATAATTGTAGCGAGTTTGGTGTTATGATATATATTGTTAGAAACCGTCTATATTACAGTGATATCACGTCGAAAATCGTCTAGGACCGATACGGAAAAAGTTTCCTCTTAGCGGTGGGACTTAGAAAAATTTTCGTCGAACGTCCGACGGAGTAGTACATCCGTCCATTATTTGCTAATAACTCGATAAATAATAATTGTAGCGAGTTTGGTGTTATGATATATATTGTTAGAAACCGTCTATATTACAGTGATATCACGTCGAAAATCGTCTAGGACCGATACGGAAAAAGTTTCCTCTTAGCGGTGGGACTTAGAAAAATTTCCAGAGTTTTGTCGACGGAGTAGTACATCCGTCCATTATTTGCTAATAACTCGATAAATAATAATTGTAGCGAGTTTGGTGTTATGATATATATTGTTAGAAACCGTCTATATTACAGTGATATCACGTCGAAAATCGTCTAGGACCGATACGGAAAAAGTTTCCTCTTAGCGGTGGGACTTAGAAAAATTTCCAGAGTTTTGTCGACGGAGTAGTACATCCGTCCATTATTTGCTAATAACTCGATAAATAATAATTGTAGCGAGTTTGGTGTTATGATATATATTGTTAGAAACCGTCTATATTACAGTGATATCACGTCGAAAATCGTCTAGGACCGATACGGAAAAAGTTTCCTCTTAGCGGTGGGACTTAGAAAAATTTCCAGAGTTTTGTCGACGGAGTAGTACATCCGTCCATTATTTGCTAATAACTCGATAAATAATAATTGTAGCGAGTTTGGTGTTATGATATATATTGTTAGAAACCGTCTATATTACAGTGATATCACGTCGAAAATCGTCTAGGACCGATACGGAAAAAGTTTCCTCTTAGCGGTGGGACTTAGAAAAATTTTCGTCCAACGTCCGACGAAGTAGCACATCCGTCCATTATTTGCTAATAACTCGATAAATAATAATTGTAGCGAGTTTGGTGTTATGATATATATTGTTAGAAACCGTCTATATTACAGTGATATCACGTCGAAAATCGTCTAGGACCGATACGGAAAAAGTTTCCTCTTAGCGGTGGGACTTAGAAAAATTTCCAGAGTTTTGTCGACCGAGTAGTACATCCGTCCATTATTTGCTAATAACTCGATAAATAATAATTGTAGCGAGTTTGGTGTTATGATATATATTGTTAGAAACCGTCTATATTACAGTGATATCACGTCGAAAATCGTCTAGGACCGATACGGAAAAAGTTTCCTCTTAGCGGTGGGACTTAGAAAAATTTCCAGAGTTTTGTCGACGGAGTAGTACATCCGTCCATTATTTGCTAATAACTCGATAAATAATAATTGTAGCGAGTTTGGTGTTATGATATATATTGTTAGAAACCGTCTATATTACAGTGATATCACGTCGAAAATCGTCTAGGACCGATACGGAAAAATTTTCCTCTTATTTGTGGGACTTAGAAAAATTTCCAGAGTTTTGTCGACGGAGTAGTACATCCGTCCATTATTTGCTAATAACTCGATAAATAATAATTGTAGCGAGTTTGGTGTTATGATATATATTGTTAGAAACCGTCTATATTACAGTGATATCACGTCGAAAATCGTCTAGGACCGATACGGAAAAAGTTTCCTCTTAGCGGTGGGACTTAGAAAAATTTCCAGAGTTTTGTCGACGGAGTAGTACATCCGTCCATTATTTGCTAATAACTCGATAAATAATAATTGTAGCGAGTTTGGTGTTATGATATATATTGTTAGAAACCGTCTATATTACAGTGATATCACGTCGAAAATCGTCTAGGACCGATACGGAAAAAGTTTCCTCTTACCGGTGGGACTTAGAAAAATTTCCAGAGTTTTGTCGACGGAGTAGTACATCCGTCCATTATTTGCTAATAACTCGATAAATAATAATTGTAGCGAGTTTGGTGTTATGATATATATTGTTAGAAACCGTCTATATTACAGTGATATCACGTCGAAAATCGTCTAGGACCGATACTTAAAAATTTTCCTCTTATTTGTGGGACTTAGAAAAATTTCCAGAGTTTTGTCGACGGAGTAGTACATCCGTCCATTATTTGCTAATAACTCGATAAATAATAATTGTAGCGAGTTTGGTGTTATGATATATATTGTTAGAAACCGTCTATATTACAGTGATATCACGTCGAAAATCGTCTAGGACCGATACGGAAAAAGTTTCCTCTTAGCGGTGGGACTTAGAAAAATTTCCAGAGTTTTGTCGACGGAGTAGTACATCCGTCCATTATTTGCTAATAACTCGATAAATAATAATTGTAGCGAGTTTGGTGTTATGATATATATTGTTAGAAACCGTCTATATTACAGTGATATCACGTCGAAAATCGTCTAGGACCGATACGGAAAAAGTTTCCTCTTAGCGGTGGGACTTAGAAAAATTTTCGTCCAACGTCCGACGAAGTAGCACATCCGTCCATTATTTGCTAATAACTCGATAAATAATAATTGTAGCGAGTTTGGTGTTATGATATATATTGTTAGAAACCGTCTATATTACAGTGATATCACGTCGAAAATCGTCTAGGACCGATACGGAAAAAGTTTCCTCTTAGCGGTGGGACTTAGAAAAATTTCCAGAGTTTTGTCGACCGAGTAGTACATCCGTCCATTATTTGCTAATAACTCGATAAATAATAATTGTAGCGAGTTTGGTGTTATGATATATATTGTTAGAAACCGTCTATATTACAGTGATATCACGTCGAAAATCGTCTAGGACCGATACGGAAAAAGTTTCCTCTTAGCGGTGGGACTTAGAAAAATTTCCAGAGTTTTGTCGACGGAGTAGTACATCCGTCCATTATTTGCTAATAACTCGATAAATAATAATTGTAGCGAGTTTGGTGTTATGATATATATTGTTAGAAACCGTCTATATTACAGTGATATCACGTCGAAAATCGTCTAGGACCGATACGGAAAAATTTTCCTCTTATTTGTGGGACTTAGAAAAATTTCCAGAGTTTTGTCGACGGAGTAGTACATCCGTCCATTATTTGCTAATAACTCGATAAATAATAATTGTAGCGAGTTTGGTGTTATGATATATATTGTTAGAAACCGTCTATATTACAGTGATATCACGTCGAAAATCGTCTAGGACCGATACGGAAAAAGTTTCCTCTTAGCGGTGGGACTTAGAAAAATTTCCAGAGTTTTGTCGACGGAGTAGTACATCCGTCCATTATTTGCTAATAACTCGATAAATAATAATTGTAGCGAGTTTGGTGTTATGATATATATTGTTAGAAACCGTCTATATTACAGTGATATCACGTCGAAAATCGTCTAGGACCGATACGGAAAAAGTTTCCTCTTACCGGTGGGACTTAGAAAAATTTCCAGAGTTTTGTCGACGGAGTAGTACATCCGTCCATTATTTGCTAATAACTCGATAAATAATAATTGTAGCGAGTTTGGTGTTATGATATATATTGTTAGAAACCGTCTATATTACAGTGATATCACGTCGAAAATCGTCTAGGACCGATACTTAAAAATTTTCCTCTTATTTGTGGGACTTAGAAAAATTTCCAGAGTTTTGTCGACGGAGTAGTACATCCGTCCATTATTTGCTAATAACTCGATAAATAATAATTGTAGCGAGTTTGGTGTTATGATATATATTGTTAGAAACCGTCTATATTACAGTGATATCACGTCGAAAATCGTCTAGGACCGATACGGAAAAAGTTTCCTCTTAGCGGTGGGACTTAGAAAAATTTCCAGAGTTTTGTCGACGGAGTAGTACATCCGTCCATTATTTGCTAATAACTCGATAAATAATAATTGTAGCGAGTTTGGTGTTATGATATATATTGTTAGAAACCGTCTATATTACAGTGATATCACGTCGAAAATCGTCTAGGACCGATACGGAAAAAGTTTCCTCTTAGCGGTGGCACTTAGAAAAATTTCCAGAGTTTTGTCGACGGAGTAGTACATCCGTCCATTATTTGCTAATAACTCGATAAATAATAATTGTAGCGAGTTTGGTGTTATGATATATATTGTTAGAAACCGTCTATATTACAGTGATATGACGTCGAAAATCGTCTAGGACCGATACGGAAAAAGTTTCCTCTTAGCGGTGGGACTTAGAAAAATTTCCAGAGTTTTGTCGACGGAGTAGTACATCCGTCCATTATTTGCTAATAACTCGATAAATAATAATTGTAGCGAGTTTGGTGTTATGATATATATTGTTAGAAACCGTCTATATTACAGTGATATCACGTCGAAAATCGTCTAGGACCGATACGGAAAAATTTTCCTCTTATTTGTGGGACTTAGAAAAATTTCCAGAGTTTTGTCGACGGAGTAGTACATCCGTCCATTATTTGCTAATAACTCGATAAATAATAATTGTAGCGAGTTTGGTGTTATGATATATATTGTTAGAAACCGTCTATATTACAGTGATATCACGTCGAAAATCGTCTAGGACCGATACGGAAAAAGTTTCCTCTTACCGGTGGGACTTAGAAAAATTTCCAGAGTTTTGTCGACGGAGTAGTACATCCGTCCATTATTTGCTAATAACTCGATAAATAATAATTGTAGCGAGTTTGGTGTTATGATATATATTGTTAGAAACCGTCTATATTACAGTGATATCACGTCGAAAATCGTCTAGGACCGATACGGAAAAAGTTTCCTCTTACCGGTGGGACTTAGAAAAATTTCCAGAGTTTTGTCGACGGAGTAGTACATCCGTCCATTATTTGCTAATAACTCGATAAATAATAATTGTAGCGAGTTTGGTGTTATGATATATATTGTTAGAAACCGTCTATATTACAGTGATATCACGTCGAAAATCGTCTAGGACCGATACGGAAAAAGTTTCCTCTTAGCGGTGGGACTTAGAAAAATTTCCAGAGTTTTGTCGACGGAGTAGTACATCCGTCCATTATTTGCTAATAACTCGATAAATAATAATTGTAGCGAGTTTGGTGTTATGATATATATTGTTAGAAACCGTCTATATTACAGTGATATCACGTCGAAAATCGTCTAGGACCGATACGGAAAAAGTTTCCTCTTAGCGGTGGGACTTAGAAAAATTTTCGTCGAACGTCCGACGGAGTAGTACATCCGTCCATTATTTGCTAATAACTCGATAAATAATAATTGTAGCGAGTTTGGTGTTATGATATATATTGTTAGAAACCGTCTATATTACAGTGATATCACGTCGAAAATCGTCTAGGACCGATACGGAAAAAGTTTCCTCTTAGCGGTGGGACTTAGAAAAATTTCCAGAGTTTTGTCGACGGAGTAGTACATCCGTCCATTATTTGCTAATAACTCGATAAATAATAATTGTAGCGAGTTTGGTGTTATGATATATATTGTTAGAAACCGTCTATATTACAGTGATATCACGTCGAAAATCGTCTAGGACCGATACTTAAAAATTTTCCTCTTATTTGTGGGACTTAGAAAAATTTCCAGAGTTTTGTCGACGGAGTAGTACATCCGTCCATTATTTGCTAATAACTCGATAAATAATAATTGTAGCGAGTTTGGTGTTATGATATATATTGTTAGAAACCGTCTATATTACAGTGATATCACGTCGAAAATCGTCTAGGACCGATACGGAAAAAGTTTCCTCTTAGCGGTGGGACTTAGAAAAATTTCCAGAGTTTTGTCGACGGAGTAGTACATCCGTCCATTATTTGCTAATAACTCGATAAATAATAATTGTAGCGAGTTTGGTGTTATGATATATATTGTTAGAAACCGTCTATATTACAGTGATATCACGTCGAAAATCGTCTAGGACCGATACTTAAAAATTTTCCTCTTATTTGTGGGACTTAGAAAAATTTCCAGAGTTTTGTCGACGGAGTAGTACATCCGTCCATTATTTGCTAATAACTCGATAAATAATAATTGTAGCGAGTTTGGTGTTATGATATATATTGTTAGAAACCGTCTATATTACAGTGATATCACGTCGAAAATCGTCTAGGACCGATACGGAAAAAGTTTCCTCTTAGCGGTGGGACTTAGAAAAATTTCCAGAGTTTTGTCGACGGAGTAGTACATCCGTCCATTATTTGCTAATAACTCGATAAATAATAATTGTAGCGAGTTTGGTGTTATGATATATATTGTTAGAAACCGTCTATATTACAGTGATATCACGTCGAAAATCGTCTAGGACCGATACGGAAAAAGTTTCCTCTTAGCGGTGGGACTTAGAAAAATTTCCAGAGTTTTGTCGACGGAGTAGTACATCCGTCCATTATTTGCTAATAACTCGATAAATAATAATTGTAGCGAGTTTGGTGTTATGATATATATTGTTAGAAACCGTCTATATTACAGTGATATCACGTCGAAAATCGTCTAGGACCGATACGGAAAAAGTTTCCTCTTACCGGTGGGACTTAGAAAAATTTCCAGAGTTTTGTCGACGGAGTAGTACATCCGTCCATTATTTGCTAATAACTCGATAAATAATAATTGTAGCGAGTTTGGTGTTATGATATATATTGTTAGAAACCGTCTATATTACAGTGATATCACGTCGAAAATCGTCTAGGACCGATACTTAAAAATTTTCCTCTTATTTGTGGGACTTAGAAAAATTTCCAGAGTTTTGTCGACGGAGTAGTACATCCGTCCATTATTTGCTAATAACTCGATAAATAATAATTGTAGCGAGTTTGGTGTTATGATATATATTGTTAGAAACCGTCTATATTACAGTGATATCACGTCGAAAATCGTCTAGGACCGATACGGAAAAAGTTTCCTCTTAGCGGTGGGACTTAGAAAAATTTCCAGAGTTTTGTCGACGGAGTAGTACATCCGTCCATTATTTGCTAATAACTCGATAAATAATAATTGTAGCGAGTTTGGTGTTATGATATATATTGTTAGAAACCGTCTATATTACAGTGATATCACGTCGAAAATCGTCTAGGACCGATACGGAAAAAGTTTCCTCTTAGCGGTGGGACTTAGAAAAATTTCGTCGAACGTCCGACGGAGTAGTACATCCGTCCATTATTTGCTAATAACTCGATAAATAATAATTGTAGCGAGTTTGGTGTTATGATATATATTGTTAGAAACCGTCTATATTACAGTGATATCACGTCGAAAATCGTCTAGGACCGATACGGAAAAAGTTTCCTCTTAGCGGTGGGACTTAGAAAAATTTCCAGAGTTTTGTCTACGGAGTAGTACATCCGTCCATTATTTGCTAATAACTCGATAAATAATAATTGTAGCGAGTTTGGTGTTATGATATATATTGTTAGAAACCGTCTATATTACAGTGATATCACGTCGAAAATCGTCTAGGACCGATACGGAAAAAGTTTCCTCTTAGCGGTGGGACTTAGAAAAATTTTCGTCGAACGTCCGACGGAGTAGTACATCCGTCCATTATTTGCTAATAACTCGATAAATAATAATTGTAGCGAGTTTGGTGTTATGATATATATTGTTAGAAACCGTCTATATTACAGTGATATCACGTCGAAAATCGTCTAGGACCGATACGGAAAAAGTTTCCTCTTAGCGGTGGGACTTAGAAAAATTTCCAGAGTTTTGTCGACGGAGTAGTACATCCGTCCATTATTTGCTAATAACTCGATAAATAATAATTGTAGCGAGTTTGGTGTTATGATATATATTGTTAGAAACCGTCTATATTACAGTGATATCACGTCGAAAATCGTCTAGGACCGATACTTAAAAATTTTCCTCTTATTTGTGGGACTTAGAAAAATTTCCAGAGTTTTGTCGACGGAGTAGTACATCCGTCCATTATTTGCTAATAACTCGATAAATAATAATTGTAGCGAGTTTGGTGTTATGATATATATTGTTAGAAACCGTCTATATTACAGTGATATCACGTCGAAAATCGTCTAGGACCGATACGGAAAAAGTTTCCTCTTAGCGGTGGGACTTAGAAAAATTTCCAGAGTTTTGTCGACGGAGTAGTACATCCGTCCATTATTTGCTAATAACTCGATAAATAATAATTGTAGCGAGTTTGGTGTTATGATATATATTGTTAGAAACCGTCTATATTACAGTGATATCACGTCGAAAATCGTCTAGGACCGATACTTAAAAATTTTCCTCTTATTTGTGGGACTTAGAAAAATTTCCAGAGTTTTGTCGACGGAGTAGTACATCCGTCCATTATTTGCTAATAACTCGATAAATAATAATTGTAGCGAGTTTGGTGTTATGATATATATTGTTAGAAACCGTCTATATTACAGTGATATCACGTCGAAAATCGTCTAGGACCGATACGGAAAAAGTTTCCTCTTAGCGGTGGGACTTAGAAAAATTTCCAGAGTTTTGTCGACGGAGTAGTACATCCGTCCATTATTTGCTAATAACTCGATAAATAATAATTGTAGCGAGTTTGGTGTTATGATATATATTGTTAGAAACCGTCTATATTACAGTGATATCACGTCGAAAATCGTCTAGGACCGATACGGAAAAAGTTTCCTCTTAGCGGTGGGACTTAGAAAAATTTCCAGAGTTTTGTCGACGGAGTAGTACATCCGTCCATTATTTGCTAATAACTCGATAAATAATAATTGTAGCGAGTTTGGTGTTATGATATATATTGTTAGAAACCGTCTATATTACAGTGATATCACGTCGAAAATCGTCTAGGACCGATACGGAAAAAGTTTCCTCTTACCGGTGGGACTTAGAAAAATTTCCAGAGTTTTGTCGACGGAGTAGTACATCCGTCCATTATTTGCTAATAACTCGATAAATAATAATTGTAGCGAGTTTGGTGTTATGATATATATTGTTAGAAACCGTCTATATTACAGTGATATCACGTCGAAAATCGTCTAGGACCGATACTTAAAAATTTTCCTCTTATTTGTGGGACTTAGAAAAATTTCCAGAGTTTTGTCGACGGAGTAGTACATCCGTCCATTATTTGCTAATAACTCGATAAATAATAATTGTAGCGAGTTTGGTGTTATGATATATATTGTTAGAAACCGTCTATATTACAGTGATATCACGTCGAAAATCGTCTAGGACCGATACGGAAAAAGTTTCCTCTTAGCGGTGGGACTTAGAAAAATTTCCAGAGTTTTGTCGACGGAGTAGTACATCCGTCCATTATTTGCTAATAACTCGATAAATAATAATTGTAGCGAGTTTGGTGTTATGATATATATTGTTAGAAACCGTCTATATTACAGTGATATCACGTCGAAAATCGTCTAGGACCGATACGGAAAAAGTTTCCTCTTAGCGGTGGGACTTAGAAAAATTTTCGTCGAACGTCCGACGGAGTAGTACATCCGTCCATTATTTGCTAATAACTCGATAAATAATAATTGTAGCGAGTTTGGTGTTATGATATATATTGTTAGAAAACCGTCTATATTACAGTGATATCACGTCGAAAATCGTCTAGGACCGATACGGAAAAAGTTTCCTCTTAGCGGTGGGACTTAGAAAAATTTCCAGAGTTTTGTCTACGGAGTAGTACATCCGTCCATTATTTGCTAATAACTCGATAAATAATAATTGTAGCGAGTTTGGTGTTATGATATATATTGTTAGAAACCGTCTATATTACAGTAATATCACGTCGAAAATCGTCTAGGACCGATACGGAAAAAGTTTCCTCTTAGCGGTGGGACTTAGAAAAATTTCCAGAGTTTTGTCGACGGAGTAGTACATCCGTCCATTATTTGCTAATAACTCGATAAATAATAATTGTAGCGAGTTTGGTGTTATGATATATATTGTTAGAAACCGTCTATATTACAGTGATATCACGTCGAAAATCGTCTAGGACCGATACGGAAAAAGTTTCCTCTTAGCGGTGGGACTTAGAAAAATTTCCAGAGTTTTGTCGACGGAGTAGTACATCCGTCCATTATTTGCTAATAACTCGATAAATAATAATTGTAGCGAGTTTGGTGTTATGATATATATTGTTAGAAACCGTCTATATTACAGTGATATCACGTCGAAAATCGTCTAGGACCGATACGGAAAAAGTTTCCTCTTAGCGGTGGGACTTAGAAAAATTTCCAGAGTTTTGTCGACGGAGTAGTACATCCGTCCATTATTTGCTAATAACTCGATAAATAATAATTGTAGCGAGTTTGGTGTTATGATATATATTGTTAGAAACCGTCTATATTACAGTGATATCACGTCGAAAATCGTCTAGGACCGATACGGAAAAAGTTTCCTCTTATTTGTGGGACTTAGAAAAATTTCCAGAGTTTTGTCGACGGAGTAGTACATCCGTCCATTATTTGCTAATAACTCGATAAATAATAATTGTAGCGAGTTTGGTGTTATGATATATATTGTTAGAAACCGTCTATATTACAGTGATATCACGTCGAAAATCGTCTAGGACCGATACGGAAAAAGTTTCCTCTTACCGGTGGGACTTAGAAAAATTTCCAGAGTTTTGTCGACGGAGTAGTACATCCGTCCATTATTTGCTAATAACTCGATAAATAATAATTGTAGCGAGTTTGGTGTTATGATATATATTGTTAGAAACCGTCTATATTACAGTGATATCACGTCGAAAATCGTCTAGGACCGATACGGAAAAAGTTTCCTCTTAGCGGTGGGACTTAGAAAAATTTCCAGAGTTTTGTCGACGGAGTAGTACATCCGTCCATTATTTGCTAATAACTCGATAAATAATAATTGTAGCGAGTTTGGTGTTATGATATATATTGTTAGAAACCGTCTATATTACAGTGATATCACGTCGAAAATCGTCTAGGACCGATACGGAAAAAGTTTCCTCTTAGCGGTGGGACTTAGAAAAATTTCCAGAGTTTTGTCGACGGAGTAGTACATCCGTCCATTATTTGCTAATAACTCGATAAATAATAATTGTAGCGAGTTTGGTGTTATGATATATATTGTTAGAAACCGTCTATATTACAGTGATATCACGTCGAAAATCGTCTAGGACCGATACGGAAAAAGTTTCCTCTTAGCGGTGAGACTTAGAAAAATTTCCAGAGTTTTGTCGACGGAGTAGTACATCCGTCCATTATTTGCTAATAACTCGATAAATAATAATTGTCGCGAGTTTGGTGTTATGATATATATTGTTAGAAACCGTCTATATTACAGTGATATCACGTCGAAAATCGTCTAGGACCGATACGGAAAAAGTTTCCTCTTAGCGGTGGGACTTAGAAAAATTTCCAGAGATTTGTCGACGGAGTAGTACATCCGTCCATTATTTGCTAATAACTCGATAAATAATAATTGTAGCGAGTTTGGTGTTATGATATATATTGTTAGAAACCGTCTATATTACAGTGATATCACGTCGAAAATCGTCTAGGACCGATACGGAAAAAGTTTCCTCTTAGCGGTGGGACTTAGAAAAATTTTCGTCGAACGTCCGACGGAGTAGTACATCCGTCCATTATTTGCTAATAACTCGATAAATAATAATTGTCGCGAGTTTGGTGTTATGATATATATTGTTAGAAACCGTCTATATTACAATGATATCAAGTCGAAAATCGTCTAGGACCGATACGGAAAAAGTTTCCTCTTAGCGGTGGGACTTAGAAAAATTTCCAGAGTTTTGTCGACGGAGTAGTACATCCGTCCATTATTTGCTAATAACTCGATAAATAATAATTGTAGCGAGTTTGGTGTTATGATATATATTGTTAGAAACCGTCTATATTACAGTGATATCACGTCGAAAATCGTCTAGGACCGATACGGAAAAAGTTTCCTCTTAGCGGTGGGACTTAGAAAAATTTCCAGAGTTTTGTCGACGGAGTAGTACATCCGTCCATTATTTGCTAATAACTCGATAAATAATAATTGTAGCGAGTTTGGTGTTATGATATATATTGTTAGAAACCGTCTATATTACAGTGATATCACGTCGAAAATCGTCTAGGACCGATACGGAAAAAGTTTCCTCTTAGCGGTGGGACTTAGAAAAATTTCCAGAGTTTTGTCGACGGAGTAGTACATCCGTCCATTATTTGCTAATAACTCGATAAATAATAATTGTAGCGAGTTTGGTGTTATGATATATATTGTTAGAAACCGTCTATATTACAGTGATATCACGTCGAAAATCGTCTAGGACCGATACGGAAAAAGTTTCCTCTTAGCGGTGGGACTTAGAAAAATTTCCAGAGTTTTGTCGACGGAGTAGTACATCCGTCCATTATTTGCTAATAACTCGATAAATAATAATTGTAGCGAGTTTGGTGTTATGATATATATTGTTAGAAACCGTCTATATTACAGTGATATCACGTCGAAAATCGTCTAGGTCCGATACGGAAAAAGTTTCCTCTTAGCGGGTGGGACTTAGAAAAATTTCCAGAGTTTTGTCGACGGAGTAGTACATCCGTCCATTATTTGCTAATAACTCGATAAATAATAATTGTAGCGAGTTTGGTGTTATGATATATATTGTTAGAAACCGTCTATATTACAGTGATATCACGTCGAAAATCGTCTAGGACCGATACGGAAAAAGTTTCCTCTTAGCGGTGGGACTTAGAAAAATTTCCAGAGTTTTGTCGACGGAGTAGTACATCCGTCCATTATTTGCTAATAACTCGATAAATAATAATTGTAGCGAGTTTGGTGTTATGATATATATTGTTAGAAACCGTCTATATTACAGTGATATCACGTCGAAAATCGTCTAGGACCGATACGGAAAAAGTTTCCTCTTAGCGGTGGCACTTAGAAAAATTTCCAGAGTTTTGTCGACGGAGTAGTACATCCGTCCATTATTTGCTAATAACTCGATAAATAATAATTGTAGCGAGTATGGTGTTATGATATATATTGTTAGAAACCGTCTATATTACAGTGATATCACGTCGAAAATCGTCTAGGACCGATACGGAAAAAGTTTCCTCTTAGCGGTGGGATTTAGAAAAATTTCCAGAGTTTTGTCGACGGAGTAGTACATCCGTCCATTATTTGCTAATAACTCGATAAATAATAATTGTAGCGAGTTTGGTGTTATGATATATATTGTTAGAAACCGTCTATATTACAGTGATATCACGTCGAAAATCGTCTAGGACCGATACGGAAAAAGTTTCCTCTTAGCGGTGGGACTTAGAAAAATTTCCAGAGTTTTGTCGACGGAGTAGTACATCCGTCCATTATTTGCTAATAACTCGATAAATAATAATTGTAGCGAGTTTGGTGTTATGATATATATTGTTAGAAACCGTCTATATTACAGTGATATCACGTCGAAAATCGTCTAGGACCGATACGGAAAAAGTTTCCTCTTAGCGGTGGGACTTAGAAAAATTTCCAGAGTTTTGTCGACGGAGTAGTACATCCGTCCATTATTTGCTAATAACTCGATAAATAATAATTGTAGCGAGTTTGGTGTTATGATATATATTGTTAGAAACCGTCTATATTACAGTGATATCACGTCGAAAATCGTCTAGGACCGATACGGAAAAAGTTTCCTCTTAGCGGTGGGACTTAGAAAAATTTCCAGAGTTTTGTCGACGGAGTAGTACATCCGTCCATTATTTGCTAATAACTCGATAAATAATAATTGTAGCGAGTTTGGTGTTATGATATATATTGTTAGAAACCGTCTATATTACAGTGATATCACGTCGAAAATCGTCTAGGACCGATACGGAAAAAGTTTCCTCTTAGCGGTGGGACTTAGAAAAATTTCCAGAGTTTTGTCGACGGAGTAGTACATCCGTCCATTATTTGCTAATAACTCGATAAATAATAATTGTAGCGAGTTTGGTGTTATGATATATATTGTTAGAAACCGTCTATATTACAGTGATATCACGTCGAAAATCGTCTAGGACCGATACGGAAAAAGTTTCTCTTAGCGGTGGGACTTAGAAAAATTTCCAGAGTTTTGTCGACGGAGTAGTACATCCGTCCATTATTTGCTAATAACTCGATAAATAATAATTGTAGCGAGTTTGGTGTTATGATATATATTGTTAGAAACCGTCTATATTACAGTGATATCACGTCGAAAATCGTCTAGGACCGATACGGAAAAAGTTTCCTCTTAGCGGTGGGACTTAGAAAAATTTTCGTCGAACGTCCGACGGAGTAGTACATCCGTCCATTATTTGCTAATAACTCGATAAATAATAATTGTAGCGAGTTTGGTGTTATGATATATATTGTTAGAAACCGTCTATATTACAGTGATATCACGTCGAAAATCGTCTAGGACCGATACGGAAAAAGTTTCCTCTTAGCGGTGGGACTTAGAAAAATTTCCAGAGTTTTGTCGACGGAGTAGTACATCCGTCCATTATTTGCTAATAACTCGATAAATAATAATTGTAGCGAGTTTGGTGTTATGATATATATTGTTAGAAACCGTCTATATTACAGTGATATCACGTCGAAAATCGCCTAGGACCGATACGGAAAAAGTTTCCTCTTAGCGGTGGGACTTAGAAAAATTTCCAGAGTTTTGTCGACGGAGTAGTACATCCGTCCATTATTTGCTAATAACTCGATAAATAATAATTGTAGCGAGTGTGGTGTTATGATATATATTGTTAGAAACCGTCTATATTACAGTGATATCACGTCGAAAATCGTCTAGGACCGATATGGAAAAAGTTTCCTCTTAGCGGTGGGACTTAGAAAAATTTTCGTCGAACGTCCGACGGAGTAGTACATCCGTCCATTATTTGCTAATAACTCGATAATTAATAATTGTAGCGAGTTTGGTGTTATGATATATATTGTTAGAAACCGTCTATATTACAGTGATATCACGTCGAAAATCGTCTAGGACCGATACGGAAAAAGTTTCCTCTTAGCGGTGGGACTTAGAAAAATTTTCGTCGAACGTCCGACGGAGTAGTACATCCGTCCATTATTTGCTAATAACTCGATAAATAATAATTGTAGCGAGTTTGGTGTTATGATATATATTGTTAGAAACCGTCTATATTACAGTGATATCACGTCGAAAATCGTCTAGGACCGATACGGAAAAAGTTTCCTCTTAGCGGTGGGACTTAGAAAAATTTCCAGAGTTTTGTCGACGGAGTAGTACATCCGTCCATTATTTGCTAATAACTCGATAAATAATAATTGTAGCGAGTTTGGTGTTATGATATATATTGTTAGAAACCGTCTATATTACAGTGATATCACGTCGAAAATCGTCTAGGACCGATACGGAAAAAGTTTCCTCTTAGCGGTGGGACTTAGAAAAATTTCCAGAGTT
Organism: Halictus rubicundus; assembly: GCF_050948215.1. Lineage (NCBI taxonomy): Eukaryota > Metazoa > Arthropoda > Insecta > Hymenoptera > Halictidae > Halictus > Halictus rubicundus. The sequence continues at coordinate 1,143,594 of NW_027488596.1, read as the reverse complement.
TTGTCGACGGAGTAGTACATCCGTCCATTATTTGCTAATAACTCGATAAATAATAATTGTAGCGAGTTTGGTGTTATGATATATATTGTTAGAAACCGTCTATATTACAGTGATATCACGTCGAAAATCGTCTAGGACCGATATGGAAAAAGTTTCCTCTTAGCGGTGGGACTTAGAAAAATTTTCGTCGAACGTCCGACGGAGTAGTACATCCGTCCATTATTTGCTAATAACTCGATAATTAATAATTGTAGCGAGTTTGGTGTTATGATATATATTGTTAGAAACCGTCTATATTACAGTGATATCACGTCGAAAATCGTCTAGGACCGATACGGAAAAAGTTTCCTCTTAGCGGTGGGACTTAGAAAAATTTTCGTCGAACGTCCGACGGAGTAGTACATCCGTCCATTATTTGCTAATAACTCGATAAATAATAATTGTAGCGAGTTTGGTGTTATGATATATATTGTTAGAAACCGTCTATATTACAGTGATATCACGTCGAAAATCGTCTAGGACCGATAGGGAAAAAGTTTCCTCTTAGCGGTGGGACTTAGAAAAATTTCCAGAGTTTTGTCGACGGAGTAGTACATCCGTCCATTATTTGCTAATAACTCGATAAATAATAATTGTAGCGAGTTTGGTGTTATGATATATATTGTTAGAAACCGTCTATATTACAGTGATATCACGTCGAAAATCGTCTAGGACCGATACGGAAAAAGTTTCCTCTTAGCGGTGGGACTTAGAAAAATTTCCAGAGTTTTGTCGACGGAGTAGTACATCCGTCCATTATTTGCTAATAACTCGATAAATAATAATTGTAGCGAGTTTGGTGTTATGATATATATTGTTAGAAACCGTCTATATTACAGTGATATCACGTCGAAAATCGTCTAGGACCGATACGGAAAAAGTTTCCTCTTAGCGGTGGGACTTAGAAAAATTTTCGTCGAACGTCCGACGGAGTAGTACATCCGTCCATTATTTGCTAATAACTCGATAAATAATAATTGTAGCGAGTTTGGTGTTATGATATATATTGTTAGAAACCGTCTATATTACAGTGATATCACGTCGAAAATCGTCTA